>NW_027518624.1:364005-366523 GCF_049243985.1 Paroedura picta | reverse complement strand
GTCGGTAGACCTGGACCCGTCTCGGCTCGCTAGCGCCTTTCGGAGGGTCCCGGCCTGGCGACGGCCGTCGGTAGACCTGGGCTCCGCGTTCCTGTCGCGTGGGAGCCGGTAGACCTGGAGTACCCGTCACCCGCGAGTCGGCTGACCCGGCGCTTTTGTCCTTCTGCTGCCGCGAGGGAACCCGGTGGGCCTGTAGTCCCCTCGCCCTCGCCCTCCCCCCTTTCCGTCCGCCCGGGTTCCGTGTTCCCGCCGTGCGAGAGTCGGTAGACCTGGGCTAACCCCTGACCCGGCGCCGCCGGAAGTCGGTCGACCTGGCCTCCGTGTTTGGTTTCCCGTAGGCCCGCCTCCCCCCCCCCCCCGCCCCGGGCCCGCTTCCTCTTTCCCCGCCCCGCCCCGCCCGCGCCGGGACGCGGCAGACCTGGGCTCGGACTTGTGTCCTGCAGGGGGCTGGGAGTCCCCGTCCGACCCTGTGATTCTACAGCTCTCCGGCGAACTGTTTCTCTCTCCGTCCCCCCCTGTTGATGCGCAAAGGCTCGGGACCAGTCAAGTCAGCAACCTTTTACTGGCACAGAGTATGTTATGAGACAATATATAAAATAGGTTTTGAAATTTTCGACAAAATAACAAGATAGGCCACGGGGGCTACGTGACCGACCGGATCTTGAAATTATTAAATGAACTAGAACGGACAAGGTACAAGGTTGGCGGCATATTATAAAAAGCGTCTTTGCTAAAACTCTGGCAACCGGAGTGGCTGCCTCTGGGGGGGGGGGGGGGCCTTTGTCGGGGAGCCGAAATGGCAAGGTTTACTTACAGAAGGCTTGTTTCCCAGCAAAGCGACAAAGCTGTCGTCCCGACACTGCTCGTACAAGGGGCAGGCAATGTGCGAGACAGAGTCAGGGCAGCCAGGAGTCTCGCATGGCATGGCGTGGGATGCGGCGGAATCTTCCCTTGAGGGGAAAGCGTTCGTTCGTGCCAGGAGAAAAGCTCTTCTCGGGGTGGGGGGGTGGGGGGTGGGACATCGAGGGGATGCAAATACGTAGACGCAAATATTTCTCTGCGTAGCGATGCCAAAGAACGCTGCTGAGGCTCCTTCCGACCGGCTGTGGCGTCGAGGTCATTAACCGGCCGGGGGAGGGGGGGTAGAACGGGGCGCCGGGGCTTGGCTGGCGGCGAGGAGAGGAAGGCCGAGGGGTGGAACGTGCGTGTGCGGCGTGGGAGGTCGCGGTGGCGTGGCGACGAACGAGGGCACGGGTGCGGAGGCGTGGTTCGTCCGGAGCCTGCGGCTCGGAACGTTCGTCCGCGAGGTGCGGCCGTGAAGGCCGGACCGCGCGGTTTGGAATGTTCGCCGAGCGTGGGAGAGAGACGACCGGCCTTTGGGAACCGTGGCCGCAGGTGAGCTTTCCGGAGCGAAGACTGGGGACTCTTCCCTTGAGTGAATTATTTCGTCTCGTTTCATCAATGTGCCAGGGGTCTCCAAGGACACGGCGGGCGCTAGGGCTCGGCAGTCGGGAAGAGGAAGGCGAGCAGTTTTCCGGACCGTAAGGGTTGAGTGCTGTGCACCGCAGTCTCGACCTTAGCGGGGTTTTTATACGTATACGTATACGTATACGTCTTTGTTTTGAAAACAAAGATCACGGCATCCGGCCCTCTCAATTCCTGGCAAATAGAAGGGGAAGAAACGGAGATAGTGACAGATTTTATTTTCCCGGGCTCCAAGATCACTGCAGATGGGGACTGCAGCAAAGAAATTAAAAGCTGTGGCAAATCTAGACAGCATCCTAAAAAGCAGAGACATCACCCTGCCAACAAAAGTGCGTTTAGTCAAGGCTATGGTCTTCCCAGTTGCAATGTATGGCTGCGAAAGTTGGACCGCAAGGAAGGCCGAGCGTCAAAGAATTGAGGCTTTTGAACTCTGGTGCCGGAGAAGACTCTTGCGAGTCCCTTGGACTGCAAGGCGAACAAACCGGTCAGTCCTAGAGGAGATCAGCCCTGACTGCTCTTTAGAAGGCCAGGCCCTGAAGATGAAACTCAAATATTTTGGCCACCTCATGAGAAGGAAGGACTCCCTGGAGAAGAGCCTAATGCTGGGAGAGATCGAGGGCAAAAGAAGAAGGGGACGACAGAGAATGAGGTGGCTGGATGGAGTCACTGAAGCGGTAGGTGCAAACTTAAATGGACTCCGGGGAATGGTAGAGGACAGGAAGGCCTGGAGGATCATTGTCCGTGGGGTCGCGATGGGTCGGACACATAACAACAACAACAGCATACATATACGTATACACATACATACACACATACGGGCTTTTTTTTTCCACTTGCCAGGCCAAGGTCGAAAAGAGTCATAGAATCATAGAGTTGGAAGGGGCCATACAGGCCATCCGGTCCAACCCCCTGCTCGATGCAGGATTAGCCCTAAGCATCCTAAAGCATCCAAGAAAAGGGTGCATCCGACCTTTGCTTGAAGACTGCCAGTGAGGGGGAGCTCACCGCCTCCTTAGGCAGCCTGTTCCACTGC
>NW_027518624.1:351505-354005 GCF_049243985.1 Paroedura picta | reverse complement strand
CGGGGCGGGGGGGCGGCCGTTGGTAGACCTGGGTGCTGGGTTCCCGCCGCGCGGGAGTCGGTAGACCTGGACCACCCGTCGGCGCGGTGTCGACGGAAGTCCGTTGCCCTCGCGACGGACGCTGGTAGACCTCGGCTCCGGGTTCCGGTCGCGTGGGAGTCGGTTGACCCGGCCTCCGCGCGGCGCTTTTGTCGTTCGGCCCGCGCGAAGGAGCTCGGTGGACCTGGAGTCCCCTCGCCCTCTTTCCGTCCGACGCTACCCGCGAGTCGCTTCGGGGCGTCGGTAGACCTGGACCCGTCTTTCGGAGAGTCCCGGCCCGGCGACGGCCGTCAGTAGACCTGGGCTCCGTGTTCCGGTCGCGTGGGAGCCGGTAGACCTGGACTGCCTCTCGCCGCGAGCCGGTTGACCCGGCCTCCGCGCGGCGCTTTTGTCGTTCTGCCCACGCGCAGGAACTCGGTGGACCTGGAGTCCCCTCGCCCTCTTTCCGGCCGCCGCTGCACGCGAGTCGCTTCGGGGCGTCGGTAGACCTGGACCCGTCTCGGCTCGCTAGCGCCTTTCGGAGGGTCCCGGCCTGGCGACGGCCGTCGGTAGACCTGGGCTCCGCGTTCCTGTCGCGTGGGAGCCGGTAGACCTGGAGTACCCGTCACCCGCGAGTCGGCTGACCCGGCGCTTTTGTCCTTCTGCTGCCGCGAGGGAACCCGGTGGGCCTGTAGTCCCCTCGCCCTCGCCCTCCCCCCTTTCCGTCCGCCCGGGTTCCGTGTTCCCGCCGTGCGAGAGTCGGTAGACCTGGGCTAACCCCTGACCCGGCGCCGCCGGAAGTCGGTCGACCTGGCCTCCGTGTTTGGTTTCCCGTAGGCCCGCCTCCCCCCCCCCCCCGCCCCGGGCCCGCTTCCTCTTTCCCCGCCCCGCCCCGCCCGCGCCGGGACGCGGCAGACCTGGGCTCGGACTTGTGTCCTGCAGGGGGCTGGGAGTCCCCGTCCGACCCTGTGATTCTACAGCTCTCCGGCGAACTGTTTCTCTCTCCGTCCCCCCCTGTTGATGCGCAAAGGCTCGGGACCAGTCAAGTCAGCAACCTTTTACTGGCACAGAGTATGTTATGAGACAATATATAAAATAGGTTTTGAAATTTTCGACAAAATAACAAGATAGGCCACGGGGGCTACGTGACCGACCGGATCTTGAAATTATTAAATGAACTAGAACGGACAAGGTACAAGGTTGGCGGCATATTATAAAAAGCGTCTTTGCTAAAACTCTGGCAACCGGAGTGGCTGCCTCTGGGGGGGGGGGGGGGCCTTTGTCGGGGAGCCGAAATGGCAAGGTTTACTTACAGAAGGCTTGTTTCCCAGCAAAGCGACAAAGCTGTCGTCCCGACACTGCTCGTACAAGGGGCAGGCAATGTGCGAGACAGAGTCAGGGCAGCCAGGAGTCTCGCATGGCATGGCGTGGGATGCGGCGGAATCTTCCCTTGAGGGGAAAGCGTTCGTTCGTGCCAGGAGAAAAGCTCTTCTCGGGGTGGGGGGGTGGGGGGTGGGACATCGAGGGGATGCAAATACGTAGACGCAAATATTTCTCTGCGTAGCGATGCCAAAGAACGCTGCTGAGGCTCCTTCCGACCGGCTGTGGCGTCGAGGTCATTAACCGGCCGGGGGAGGGGGGGTAGAACGGGGCGCCGGGGCTTGGCTGGCGGCGAGGAGAGGAAGGCCGAGGGGTGGAACGTGCGTGTGCGGCGTGGGAGGTCGCGGTGGCGTGGCGACGAACGAGGGCACGGGTGCGGAGGCGTGGTTCGTCCGGAGCCTGCGGCTCGGAACGTTCGTCCGCGAGGTGCGGCCGTGAAGGCCGGACCGCGCGGTTTGGAATGTTCGCCGAGCGTGGGAGAGAGACGACCGGCCTTTGGGAACCGTGGCCGCAGGTGAGCTTTCCGGAGCGAAGACTGGGGACTCTTCCCTTGAGTGAATTATTTCGTCTCGTTTCATCAATGTGCCAGGGGTCTCCAAGGACACGGCGGGCGCTAGGGCTCGGCAGTCGGGAAGAGGAAGGCGAGCAGTTTTCCGGACCGTAAGGGTTGAGTGCTGTGCACCGCAGTCTCGACCTTAGCGGGGTTTTTATACGTATACGTATACGTATACGTCTTTGTTTTGAAAACAAAGATCACGGCATCCGGCCCTCTCAATTCCTGGCAAATAGAAGGGGAAGAAACGGAGATAGTGACAGATTTTATTTTCCCGGGCTCCAAGATCACTGCAGATGGGGACTGCAGCAAAGAAATTAAAAGCTGTGGCAAATCTAGACAGCATCCTAAAAAGCAGAGACATCACCCTGCCAACAAAAGTGCGTTTAGTCAAGGCTATGGTCTTCCCAGTTGCAATGTATGGCTGCGAAAGTTGGACCGCAAGGAAGGCCGAGCGTCAAAGAATTGAGGCTTTTGAACTCTGGTGCCGGAGAAGACTCTTGCGAGTCCCTTGGACTGCAAGGCGAACAAACCGGTCAGTCCTAGAGG
>NW_027518624.1:339005-341505 GCF_049243985.1 Paroedura picta | reverse complement strand
GGCTGGGCCGGGCGGACGTCCGCCTCGAGACCGCGGTCGGCTCGAAAGCCGCGCCGTGTTCCCGGAGCGCTGGGCCGGCGTCGTAGGCCGCCCACGAGCCGTCCGGGACTTCCGGGAGGCGCTCCGACTGCGAAGGGAAGGCCGGGCCGGGCCGGCCTCCGGGGCTTCCACGGACGGGAGTCGGCGTAGCGGCACTCCCCGAACGCCCCATTTTCCCCCAGGTCGCTCTTCGGGATGGGAGTCGGTAGACCTACCCGCCCGGGCGGACCGCGGCGGGGAGGACACGGACGGCCTCGGTCTTCCGCCGGAAGTCGGTCGACCTGGCCTCCGCGCGGCGCTTTTGTCGTTCTGCTCCCGCGGGGGAACTGGGTGGACCTGGGTGGACCCCTCGCCCTCCCTCTTTCCGGCCGCCGTTGCGGGGAGCCGTTGCGAGAGTAGGTAGACCTGGACTCCCCGTTTGCCCCGCGCCGCCGCTTCGGGTTGTCGGTGGACCTGGCCTCGGCTCGGCTCGCGGGACCTTTCGAGGATTCCCCCTCGGGGCGGGGGGGCGGCCGTTGGTAGACCTGGGTGCTGGGTTCCCGCCGCGCGGGAGTCGGTAGACCTGGACCACCCGTCGGCGCGGTGTCGACGGAAGTCCGTTGCCCTCGCGACGGACGCTGGTAGACCTCGGCTCCGGGTTCCGGTCGCGTGGGAGTCGGTTGACCCGGCCTCCGCGCGGCGCTTTTGTCGTTCGGCCCGCGCGAAGGAGCTCGGTGGACCTGGAGTCCCCTCGCCCTCTTTCCGTCCGACGCTACCCGCGAGTCGCTTCGGGGCGTCGGTAGACCTGGACCCGTCTTTCGGAGAGTCCCGGCCCGGCGACGGCCGTCAGTAGACCTGGGCTCCGTGTTCCGGTCGCGTGGGAGCCGGTAGACCTGGACTGCCTCTCGCCGCGAGCCGGTTGACCCGGCCTCCGCGCGGCGCTTTTGTCGTTCTGCCCACGCGCAGGAACTCGGTGGACCTGGAGTCCCCTCGCCCTCTTTCCGGCCGCCGCTGCACGCGAGTCGCTTCGGGGCGTCGGTAGACCTGGACCCGTCTCGGCTCGCTAGCGCCTTTCGGAGGGTCCCGGCCTGGCGACGGCCGTCGGTAGACCTGGGCTCCGCGTTCCTGTCGCGTGGGAGCCGGTAGACCTGGAGTACCCGTCACCCGCGAGTCGGCTGACCCGGCGCTTTTGTCCTTCTGCTGCCGCGAGGGAACCCGGTGGGCCTGTAGTCCCCTCGCCCTCGCCCTCCCCCCTTTCCGTCCGCCCGGGTTCCGTGTTCCCGCCGTGCGAGAGTCGGTAGACCTGGGCTAACCCCTGACCCGGCGCCGCCGGAAGTCGGTCGACCTGGCCTCCGTGTTTGGTTTCCCGTAGGCCCGCCTCCCCCCCCCCCCGCCCCGGGCCCGCTTCCTCTTTCCCCGCCCCGCCCCGCCCGCGCCGGGACGCGGCAGACCTGGGCTCGGACTTGTGTCCTGCAGGGGGCTGGGAGTCCCCGTCCGACCCTGTGATTCTACAGCTCTCCGGCGAACTGTTTCTCTCTCCGTCCCCCCCTGTTGATGCGCAAAGGCTCGGGACCAGTCAAGTCAGCAACCTTTTACTGGCACAGAGTATGTTATGAGACAATATATAAAATAGGTTTTGAAATTTTCGACAAAATAACAAGATAGGCCACGGGGGCTACGTGACCGACCGGATCTTGAAATTATTAAATGAACTAGAACGGACAAGGTACAAGGTTGGCGGCATATTATAAAAAGCGTCTTTGCTAAAACTCTGGCAACCGGAGTGGCTGCCTCTGGGGGGGGGGGGGGGCCTTTGTCGGGGAGCCGAAATGGCAAGGTTTACTTACAGAAGGCTTGTTTCCCAGCAAAGCGACAAAGCTGTCGTCCCGACACTGCTCGTACAAGGGGCAGGCAATGTGCGAGACAGAGTCAGGGCAGCCAGGAGTCTCGCATGGCATGGCGTGGGATGCGGCGGAATCTTCCCTTGAGGGGAAAGCGTTCGTTCGTGCCAGGAGAAAAGCTCTTCTCGGGGTGGGGGGGTGGGGGGTGGGACATCGAGGGGATGCAAATACGTAGACGCAAATATTTCTCTGCGTAGCGATGCCAAAGAACGCTGCTGAGGCTCCTTCCGACCGGCTGTGGCGTCGAGGTCATTAACCGGCCGGGGGAGGGGGGGTAGAACGGGGCGCCGGGGCTTGGCTGGCGGCGAGGAGAGGAAGGCCGAGGGGTGGAACGTGCGTGTGCGGCGTGGGAGGTCGCGGTGGCGTGGCGACGAACGAGGGCACGGGTGCGGAGGCGTGGTTCGTCCGGAGCCTGCGGCTCGGAACGTTCGTCCGCGAGGTGCGGCCGTGAAGGCCGGACCGCGCGGTTTGGAATGTTCGCCGAGCGTGGGAGAGAGACGACCGGCCTTTGGGAACCGTGGCCGCAGGTGAGCTTTCCGGAGCGAAGACTGGGGACTCTTCCCTTGAGTGAATTATTTCGT
>NW_027518624.1:311505-314005 GCF_049243985.1 Paroedura picta | reverse complement strand
GCTGACCCGGCGCTTTTGTCCTTCTGCTGCCGCGAGGGAACCCGGTGGGCCTGTAGTCCCCTCGCCCTCGCCCTCCCCCCTTTCCGTCCGCCCGGGTTCCGTGTTCCCGCCGTGCGAGAGTCGGTAGACCTGGGCTAACCCCTGACCCGGCGCCGCCGGAAGTCGGTCGACCTGGCCTCCGTGTTTGGTTTCCCGTAGGCCCGCCTCCCCCCCCCCCCGCCCCGGGCCCGCTTCCTCTTTCCCCGCCCCGCCCCGCCCGCGCCGGGACGCGGCAGACCTGGGCTCGGACTTGTGTCCTGCAGGGGGCTGGGAGTCCCCGTCCGACCCTGTGATTCTACAGCTCTCCGGCGAACTGTTTCTCTCTCCGTCCCCCCCTGTTGATGCGCAAAGGCTCGGGACCAGTCAAGTCAGCAACCTTTTACTGGCACAGAGTATGTTATGAGACAATATATAAAATAGGTTTTGAAATTTTCGACAAAATAACAAGATAGGCCACGGGGGCTACGTGACCGACCGGATCTTGAAATTATTAAATGAACTAGAACGGACAAGGTACAAGGTTGGCGGCATATTATAAAAAGCGTCTTTGCTAAAACTCTGGCAACCGGAGTGGCTGCCTCTGGGGGGGGGGGGGGCCTTTGTCGGGGAGCCGAAATGGCAAGGTTTACTTACAGAAGGCTTGTTTCCCAGCAAAGCGACAAAGCTGTCGTCCCGACACTGCTCGTACAAGGGGCAGGCAATGTGCGAGACAGAGTCAGGGCAGCCAGGAGTCTCGCATGGCATGGCGTGGGATGCGGCGGAATCTTCCCTTGAGGGGAAAGCGTTCGTTCGTGCCAGGAGAAAAGCTCTTCTCGGGGTGGGGGGGTGGGGGGTGGGACATCGAGGGGATGCAAATACGTAGACGCAAATATTTCTCTGCGTAGCGATGCCAAAGAACGCTGCTGAGGCTCCTTCCGACCGGCTGTGGCGTCGAGGTCATTAACCGGCCGGGGGAGGGGGGGTAGAACGGGGCGCCGGGGCTTGGCTGGCGGCGAGGAGAGGAAGGCCGAGGGGTGGAACGTGCGTGTGCGGCGTGGGAGGTCGCGGTGGCGTGGCGACGAACGAGGGCACGGGTGCGGAGGCGTGGTTCGTCCGGAGCCTGCGGCTCGGAACGTTCGTCCGCGAGGTGCGGCCGTGAAGGCCGGACCGCGCGGTTTGGAATGTTCGCCGAGCGTGGGAGAGAGACGACCGGCCTTTGGGAACCGTGGCCGCAGGTGAGCTTTCCGGAGCGAAGACTGGGGACTCTTCCCTTGAGTGAATTATTTCGTCTCGTTTCATCAATGTGCCAGGGGTCTCCAAGGACACGGCGGGCGCTAGGGCTCGGCAGTCGGGAAGAGGAAGGCGAGCAGTTTTCCGGACCGTAAGGGTTGAGTGCTGTGCACCGCAGTCTCGACCTTAGCGGGGTTTTTATACGTATACGTATACGTATACGTCTTTGTTTTGAAAACAAAGATCACGGCATCCGGCCCTCTCAATTCCTGGCAAATAGAAGGGGAAGAAACGGAGATAGTGACAGATTTTATTTTCCCGGGCTCCAAGATCACTGCAGATGGGGACTGCAGCAAAGAAATTAAAAGCTGTGGCAAATCTAGACAGCATCCTAAAAAGCAGAGACATCACCCTGCCAACAAAAGTGCGTTTAGTCAAGGCTATGGTCTTCCCAGTTGCAATGTATGGCTGCGAAAGTTGGACCGCAAGGAAGGCCGAGCGTCAAAGAATTGAGGCTTTTGAACTCTGGTGCCGGAGAAGACTCTTGCGAGTCCCTTGGACTGCAAGGCGAACAAACCGGTCAGTCCTAGAGGAGATCAGCCCTGACTGCTCTTTAGAAGGCCAGGCCCTGAAGATGAAACTCAAATATTTTGGCCACCTCATGAGAAGGAAGGACTCCCTGGAGAAGAGCCTAATGCTGGGAGAGATCGAGGGCAAAAGAAGAAGGGGACGACAGAGAATGAGGTGGCTGGATGGAGTCACTGAAGCGGTAGGTGCAAACTTAAATGGACTCCGGGGAATGGTAGAGGACAGGAAGGCCTGGAGGATCATTGTCCGTGGGGTCGCGATGGGTCGGACACATAACAACAACAACAGCATACATATACGTATACACATACATACACACATACGGGCTTTTTTTTTCCACTTGCCAGGCCAAGGTCGAAAAGAGTCATAGAATCATAGAGTTGGAAGGGGCCATACAGGCCATCCGGTCCAACCCCCTGCTCGATGCAGGATTAGCCCTAAGCATCCTAAAGCATCCAAGAAAAGGGTGCATCCGACCTTTGCTTGAAGACTGCCAGTGAGGGGGAGCTCACCGCCTCCTTAGGCAGCCTGTTCCACTGCTGAACTACTCTGACTGTGAAAGTTTTTCCCCTGATATCTAGCCTATATCGTTGTACTTGAACCCATTACTGCGTGTCCTCTCCTCTGCAGCCAACAGAAACAGCATCCTGCCCTCCTCTAAGTG